>NC_073693.1:8180233-8222423 GCF_029784155.1 Uranotaenia lowii | reverse complement strand
CGCTCTAAATCCCAACCAAACCACACCTGCAGCCAACTCGAGGTCAGTTTCATCGAACATGGCCAGGAATCATTCGTCAACAGTGCTGCTAGCTACAGCGGTCGTCTTAGTGGAAGATGACACAGGCAAGGTTTTCCAAGCGCGGGCCCTACTGGACTCGGGCTCAGAGTGCAATTTCATGACAGAGGGGCTCTGTCAACGTATGAAGGTATCTCGTAGGCGTTCGAACATTTCCGTCCTTGGGATTGGCCAATCTAACACCAGCGTCAAACATCAAGTGTCAGCGGTTATTAGGTCAAGAATGTCAAACTTTTCTCGGTCGATGGATTTCCTTCTACTACCAAAGGTCACAGCGGATCTCCCTACAACCAGCGTAACGGTTTCCTCTTGGCAGTTTCCACAAGGTGTGGAGCTAGCCGACCCGGCATTTTTTAAATCGAAATCCTTGGATATGGTGCTAGGAATACAGCACTTCTTCTCATTTTTCCCGAGCCATGCTAAAATTCCGTTGGGCGAAGGTTTACCAATGCTGATAGAATCAGTATTCGGTTGGTTGGTAACAGGATCCGTGGAGAACCAAGGTTCTACTTCCCGCATCGCTTGCAATACGGCTGCAAGGGTAGATTTGGATGAACTTCTCACTCGTTTTTGGTCATGTGAAGAGATAGGGTCTCTGAACAATTATTCCCCGGAAGAACAACGTTGCGAGGCGCAGTTTGTTCTAACCAAGTGCAGAAGTTCCGATGGGCGATACACCGTTGCGTTACCAAAGGACGAAAAGGTATTGGCAAACATTGGCGAGTCACGGGAGATGGCTTTCCGTCGACTTCAATCCCTGGAACGTAGACTGGAAAAGGAGCCAGAACTACGTAAACACTACCACGGTTTTATGGAGGAATACTTGGAGCTTGGACACATGCGCAGGGCGGATGTGGGTCCAGAAAAGCGGTTTTACCTTCCCCACCATCCAGTCATCAAGCAGGCTAGCACAACCACGAAGGTACGAGTTGTGTTCGACGCATCGGCTAAAAGTAGCAGCGGCATATCCCTCAACGAGGCGTTATTGGTTGGACCCGTAATCCAGGACGAGCTTCGTGCTCTCATTATGCGTAGTCGGATGAAACAAATCATGGTGGTAGCGGATATCGAGAAGATGTTCAGACAGATCGGAATTCATGAAGCGGATATGCCCTGGCAGAGCATCCTTTGGAGAGCTGACCCCAAGAAGGAAGTTGAAACCTTTGAATTAGCCACCGTTACGTACGGAACGAAACCTGCGCCATTCTTAGCGACCAGAACGTTGAAACAACTAGCCATCGACGAGCATCATCGATTCCCAGCGGCATCCAAGGCATTGGAGGAGGACATTTACATGGACGATGTAATAACCGGTACGGATCTAGAAGAAGATGCTGTCAAGTTGTGTGTAGATCTCATCAAGTTGACGAAGTTGACGAGTAGCGGAGGTTTTCGTCTAAGGAAGTTCGCATCCAATTCAGCTGCGGCCTTGAGAGAGGTGGATTCGGAAGATCTGGCCCTACAACAAACCGAAGAGATAAATCTAGATCCTGATCCAGCAGTAAAGACCCTCGGATTGGTTTGGCTCCCACGCACCGATCACTTTCGGCTCAATTTCAACATTGAAAGAGTTCCCATGGACGAGCGATTATCCAAACGAAAAATCCTGTCAGCCATAGCTATGCTATTCGATCCCCTGGGACTTGTAGGAGCGGTAACAGCTAGTGCGAAAATCTTCATGCAGCGTTTGTGGCGACTACAAGAAGACGGTAACAGATTAGACTGGGATCATCCTGTACCGGTGAACGTAGAACAAGAGTGGCGAAATTTCTACGACCAATTACCTATCCTGAACGCTCTTAAGATTCAACGTTGTGCAATCATTCGTAATGCAATCAAGGTGGAATTGCATTTCTTTTCGGATGCATCGGAGCGCGCGTATGGGGCGTGCGCATATATAAGGAGCGTCGACGTCGATGGAAAGTCCTACGTATGTCTACTAGCATCGAAATCCAAGGTGGCACCGCTGAAATGTCAATCCATTCCGAGACTGGAGCTTTGCGGAGCACTTTTGTCGGCGGAACTATCCAGCAAGGTACGGGCGGCGCTTAAGATGCAGGTCGACATGCATTTTTGGACGGATTCAACGTGTGTTCTTCAGTGGTTGAAGGCAATCCCGTCTACATGGTCAACATTCGTGGCTAACCGTGTTGCGAAAATACAAACCATTACCGAAAACTATCCATGGAGACACGTTCCTGGCTTGCAGAATCCAGCAGACCTCATCTCACGTGGTATGGACCCAGAACAGATAGAGGGATGCGACCTTTGGTGGAAGGGCCCTGAATGGTTAGGGCAAAGTCATTTCCCGGAGCAGCCAAGAACCCTGGAATCACAAGTAGCTGAAGAGGAAGTCCGTCGTTCAGCACACCCAGCCGCCAGTTGTGTAGCACATTTTGGAGAAGAGTATGTGCTAAAATTCTCGTCCTTCACTAAACTTATACGCAGCACCGCATACTGGATGCGACTTATGCGTATACTGAGAAAGTCCGAAGACAACCGCAGCAGTTTACTGACCGTAGAAGAGTTGAGAGATGCAGAGTTTGCAATTATTCGTCGTATCCAACAAGAGTCTTTCCCTAATGAGTGGAAGGCTTTAACGAAGAAAGAAGCTGTTCATCGAAGTTCACCGCTGAGATGGTTCACCCCACACATATCATCGGACGGCCTAATTCGTGTTGGAGGAAGATTAGGCAGATCACTGGAATCGGAAGATACGAAGCACCCGATTGTGCTTCCAGCAAAACACCCGTTCACTACGATGATATACGAATATTACCATATCAAGCTTCTACACGCCGGTTCTCAACTACTTCTTAGTACAGTTAGGCTGAAGTATTGGCCTCTTGGAGGCAGAAATATACCGCGACAAGTTGTCCATAAATGTATGAAATGCTTCCGCTCTAAACCAAATCCAATTGAGCAATTTATGGGTGAGTTACCCCAAGCACGCGTGACAGTAGCTCGAGCCTTTTCAAGGACAGGCGTCGATTATTTCGGACCGATATATGTTCGTCAAGCTCCCAGAAGACCAGCGGTCAAAGCTTATGTGTCGGTTTTCATCTGCCTTTGTACGAAAGCGGTTCATCTAGAACTTGTATCCGACTTGTCAACGGATCGTTTCCTTCAAGCCTTACGGCGGTTCATCGGGAGAAGAGGCTACTGTTCCGATATCTATTCGGACAATGGAACGAATTTCGTCGGAGCACGAAGCTACCTTCGAGAGCTACTAAAGTTGCAACGCAGTGATCAACATAAAGAAGCAGTTTCGAAGGAGTGCGCCAACAACCATATCCAATGGCACTTCATACCACCAGCCGCGCCCCATTTCGGAGGACTTTGGGAAGCAGCGGTCAGGTCAGCCAAAAAACATCTCCTGAAGGTTCTAGGGGAAAATCCTATCCCGTTCGAAGACAGTAATTTTTGTAATTTTTGTAATTTTTGTAATTTTTGTAATTTTTGTAATTTTTGTAATTTTTGTAATTTTTGTAATTTTTGTAATTTTTGTAATTTTTGTAATTTTTGTAATTTTTGTAATTTTTGTAATTTTTGTAATTTTTGTAATTTTTGTAATTTTTGTAATTTTTGTAATTTTTGTAATTTTTGTAATTTTTGTAATTTTTGTAATTTTTGTAATTTTTGTAATTTTTAAAATTTTTGTAATTTTTGTAATTTTTGTAATTTTTGTAATTTTTGTAATTTTTGTAATTTTTGTAATTTTTGTAATTTTTGTAATTTTTGTAATTTTTGTAATTTTTGTAATTTTTGTAATTTTTGTAATTTTTGTAATTTTTGTAATTTTTGTAATTTTTGTAAGTTTTGAAATTTTTTAATTTTTGTAATTTTTTTAATTTTTGTAATTTTTGTAATTTTTGTAATTTTTGTAATTTTTGTAATTTTTGTAATTTTTGTAATTTTTGTAATTTTTGTAATTTTTGTAATTTTTGTAATTTTTGTAATTTTTGTAATTTTTGTAATTTTTGTAATTTTTGTAATTTTTGTAATTTTTGTAATTTTTGTAATTTTTGTAATTTTTGTAATTTTTGTAATTTTTGTAATATTTGTAATTTTTGTAATTCTTTTAGTTTTTGTAATTTTTGTAATTTTTGTAATTTTTGTAATTTTTGTAATTTTTGTAATTTTTGTCATTTTTTTAATTTTTGTAATTTTTGTAATTTTTGTAATTTTTGTAGTTTTTGTAATTTTTGTAATTTTTGTAATTTTTGTAATTTTTGTAATTTTTGTCATTTTTGTAATTTTTGTAATTTTTGTAATTTTTGTAATTTTTGTAATTTTTGTAATTTTTGTAATTTTTGTAATTTTTGTAATTTTTGTAATTTTTGTAATTTTTGTCATTTTTGTAATTTTTGTAATTTTTGTAATTTTTGTAATTTTTGTAATTTTTGTAATTTTTGTAATTTTTGTAATTTTTGTAATTTTTGTAATTTTTGTAATTTTTGTAATTTTTGTAATTTTTGTAATTTTTGTAATTTTTGTAATTTTTGTAATTTTTGTAATTTTTGTAATTTTTGTAATTTTTGTAATTTTTGTAATTTTTGTAATTTTTGTAATTTTTGTAATTTTTGTAATTTTTGTAATTTTTGTAATTTTTGTAATTTTTGTAATTTTTGTAATTTTTGTAATTTTTGTAATTTTTGTAATTTTTGTAATTTTTGTAATTTTTGTAATTTTTGTAATTTTTGTAATTTTTGTAATTTTTGTAATTTTTGTAATTTTTGTAATTTTTGTAATTTTTGTAATTTTTGTAATTTTTGTAATTTTTGTAATTTTTGTAATTTTTGTAATTTTTGTAATTTTTGTAATTTTTGTAATTTTTGTAATTTTTGTAATTTTTGTAATTTTTGTAATTTTTGTAATTTTTGTAATTTTTGTAATTTTTGTAATTTTTGTAATTTTTGTAATTTTTGTAATTTTTGTAATTTTTGTAATTTTTGTAATTTTTGTAATTTTTGTAATTTTTGTAATTTTTGTAATTTTTGTAATTTTTGTAATTTTTGTAATTTTTGTAATTTTTGTAATTTTTGTAATTTTTGTCAATTTTGTAATTTTTGTCATTTTTGTAATTTTTGTAAATTTTGTAATTTTTGTAATTTTTGTAATTTTTGTAATTTTTGTAATTTTTGTAATTTTTGTAGTTTTTGTTATTTTTGTTATTTTTGTAATTTTTGTAATTTTTGAAGTGTTTGTAGTTTTTGTAGTTTTTGTAATTTTTGTTATTGTTGTAATTTTTGTAATTTTCGTAATTTTTGTAATTCTTGTAATTTTTGTAATTTTTGTAATTTTTGTAATTTTTGTAATTTTTGTCATTTTTGTAATTTTTGTAATTTTTGTAATTTTTGTAATTTTTGTAATTTTTGTAATTTTTGTAATTTTTGTAATTTTTGTAATTTTTGTAATTTTTGTAATTTTTGTAATTTTTGTAATTTTTGTAATTTTTGTAATTTTTGTAATTTTTGTAATTTTTGTAATTTTTGTAATTTTTGTAATTTTTGTAATTTTTGTAATTTTTGTAATTTTTGTAATTTTTGTAATTTTTGTAATTTTTGTAATTTTTGTAATTTTTGTAATTTTTGTAATTTTTGTAATTTTTGTAATTTTTGTAATTTTTGTAATTTTTGTAATTTTTGTAATTTTTGTAATTTTTGTAATTTTTGTAATTTTTGTAATTTTTGTAATTTTTGTAATTTTTAAAATTTTTGTAATTTTTGTAATTTTTGTAATTTTTGTAATTTTTGTAATTTTTGTAATTTTTGTAATTTTTGTAATTTTTGTAATTTTTGTAATTTTTGTAATTTTTGTAATTTTTGTAATTTTTGTAATTTTTGTAATTTTTGTAATTTTTGTAATTTTTGTAATTTTTGTAATTTTTGTAATTTTTGTAAGTTTTGAATTTTTGTAAATTTTGTAATTTTTGTAATTTTTGTAATTTTTGTAATTTTTGTAATTTTTGTAATTTTTGTAATTTTTGTAATTTTTGTAATTTTTGTAATTTTTGTAATTTTTGTAATTTTTGTAATTTTTGTAATTTTTGTAATTTTTGTAATTTTTGTAATTTTTGTAATTTTTGTAATTTTTGTAATTTTTGTAATATTTGTAATTTTTGTATTTCTTTTAATTTTTGTAATTTTTGTAATTTTTGTAATTTTTGTAATTTTTGTAATTTTTGTAATTTTTGTAATTTTTGTCATTTTTTTAATTTTTGTAATTTTTGTAATTTTTGTAATTTTTGTAGTTTTTGTAATTTTTGTAATTTTTGTAATTTTTGTAATTTTTGTAATTTTTGTCATTTTTGTAATTTTTGTAATTTTTGTAATTTTTGTAATTTTTGTAATTTTTGTAATTTTTGTAATTTTTGTAATTTTTGTAATTTTTGTAATTTTTGTAATTTTTGTAATTTTTGTAATTTTTGTAATTTTTGTAATTTTTGTAATTTTTGTAATTTTTGTAATTTTTGTAATTTTTGTAATTTTTGTAATTTTTGTAATTTTTGTAATTTTTGTAATTTTTGTAATTTTTGTAATTTTTGTAATTTTTGTAATTTTTGTAATTTTTGTAATTTTTGTAATTTTTGTAATTTTTGTAATTTTTGTAATTTTTGTAATTTTTGTAATTTTTGTAATTTTTGTAATTTTTGTAATTTTTGTAATTTTTGTAATTTTTGTAATTTTTGTAATTTTTGTAATTTTTGTAATTTTTGTAATTTTTGTAATTTTTGTAATTTTTGTAATTTTTGTAATTTTTGTAATTTTTGTAATTTTTGTAATTTTTGTAATTTTTGTAATTTTTGTAATTTTTGTAATTTTTGTAATTTTTGTAATTTTTGTAATTTTTGTAATTTTTGTAATTTTTGTAATTTTTGTAATTTTTGTAATTTTTGTAATTTTTGTAATTTTTGTAATTTTTGTAATTTTTGTAATTTTTGTAATTTTTGTAATTTTTGTAATTTTTGTAATTTTTGTAATTTTTGTAATTTTTGTAATTTTTGTAATTTTTGTAATTTTTGTATTTTTTGTAATTTTTGTAATTTTTGTAATTTTCGTAATTTTTGTAATTCTTGTAATTTTTGTAATTTTTGTAATTTTTGTAATTTTTGTAATTTTTGTAATTTTTGTAATTTTTGTAATTTTTGTAATTTTTGTAATTTTTGTAATTTTTGTAATTTTTGTAATTTTTGTAATTTTTGTAATTTTTGTAATTTTTGTAATTTTTGTAATTTTTGTAATTTTTGTAATTTTTGTAATTTTTGTAATTTTTGTAATTTTTGTAATTTTTGTAATTTTTGTAATTTTTGTAATTTTTGTAATTTTTGTAATTTTTGTAATTTTTGTAATTTTTGTAATTTTTGTAATTTTTGTAATTTTTGTAATTTTTAAAATTTTTGTAATTTTTGTAATTTTTGTAATTTTTGTAATTTTTGTAATTTTTGTAATTTTTGTAATTTTTGTAATTTTTGTAATTTTTGTAATTTTTGTAATTTTTGTAATTTTTGTAATTTTTGTAATTTTTGTAATTTTTGTAAGTTTTGAAATTTTTTAATTTTTGTAATTTTTGTAATTTTTGTAATTTTTGGTAATTTTTGTAATTTTTGTAATTTTTGTAATTTTTGTAATTTTTGTAATTTTTGTAATTTTTGTAATTTTTGTAATTTTTGTAAATTTTGTAATATTTGTAATTTTTGTAATTCTTTTAATTTTTGTAATTTTTGTAATTTTTGTAATTTTTGTAATTTTTGTAATTTTTGTCATTTTTTTAATTTTTTTAATTTTTGTAATTTTTGTAATTTTTGTAGTTTTTGTAATTTTTGTAATTTTTGTAATTTTTGTAATTTTTGTAATTTTTGTAATTTTTGTCATTTTTGTAATTTTTGTAATTTTTGTAATTTTTGTAATTTTTGTAATTTTTGTAATTTTTGTAATTTTTGTAATTTTTGTAATTTTTGTAATTTTTGTAATTTTTGTAATTTTTGTAATTTTTGTAATTTTTGTAATTTTTGTAATTTTTGTAATTTTTGTAATTTTTGTAATTTTTGTAATTTTTGTAATTTTTGTAATTTTTGTAATTTTTGTAATTTTTGTAATTTTTGTAATTTTTGTAATTTTTGTAATTTTTGTAATTTTTGTAATTTTTGTAATTTTTGTAATTTTTGTAATTTTTGTAATTTTTGTAATTTTTGTAATTTTTGTAATTTTTGTAATTTTTGTAATTTTTGTAATTTTTGTAATTTTTGTAATTTTTGTAATTTTTGTAATTTTTGTAATTTTTGTAATTTTTGTAATTTTTGTAATTTTTGTAATTTTTGTAATTTTTGTAATTTTTGTCATTTTTGTCATTTTTGTAATTTTTGAAATTTTTAAAATATTTGTAATTTTTGTAATTTTTGTAAATTATGTAATTTTCAGTTTTTGTTATTTTTAATGTTTGTAATTTTTTCATTTTTTAATTTTATGTATTTTTTGTAAATTTTGTAATTTTTGTAATTTAAACCTTTTTTGTCATTTCTGTCAATTTTGTCATTTTTGTCATTTTTGTCATTTTTGTCATTTTTGTCATTTTTGTCATTTTTGTCATTTTTGTCATTTTTGTCATTTTTGTCATTTTTGTCATTTTTGTCATTTTTGTCATTTTTGTCATTTTTGACATTTTTGTCATTTTTGTCATTTTTGTCATTTTTGTCATTTTTGTCATTTTTGTCATTTTTGTCATTTTTGTCATTTTTGTCATTTTTGTCATTTTTGTCATTTTTGTCATTTTTGTCATTTTTGTCATTTTTGTCATTTTTGTCATTTTTGTCATTTTTGTCATTTTTGTCATTTTTGTCATTTTTGTCATTTTTGTCATTTTTGTCATTTTTGTCATTTTTGTCATTTTTGTCATTTTTGTCATTTTTGTCATTTTTGTCATTTTTGTCATTTTTGTCATTTTTGTCATTTTTGTCATTTTTGTCATTTTTGTCATTTTTGTCATTTTTGTCATTTTTGTCATTTTTGTCATTTTTGTCATTTTTGTCATTTTTGTCATTTTTGTCATTTTTGTCATTTTTGTCATTTTTGTCATTTTTGTCATTTTTGTCATTTTTGTCATTTTTGTCATTTTTGTCATTTTTGTCATTTTTGTCATTTTTGTCATTTTTGTCATTTTTGTCATTTTTGTCATTTTTGTCATTTTTGTCATTTTTGTCATTTTTGTCATTTTTGTCATTTTTGTCATTTTTGTCATTTTTGTCATTTTTGTCATTTTTGTCATTTTTGTCATTTTTGTCATTTTTGTCATTTTTGTCATTTTTGTCATTTTTGTCATTTTTGTCATTTTTGTCATTTTTGTCATTTTTGTCATTTTTGTCATTTTTGTCATTTTTGTCATTTTTGTCATTTTTGTCATTTTTGTCATTTTTGTCATTTTTGTCATTTTTGTCATTTTTGTCATTTTTGTCATTTTTGTCATTTTTGTCATTTTTGTCATTTTTGTCATTTTTGTCATTTTTGTCATTTTTGTCATTTTTGTCATTTTTGTCATTTTTGTCATTTTTGCCATTTTTGTCATTTTTGTCATTTTTGTCATTTTTGTAATTTTTGTCATTTTTGTCATTTTTGTCATTTTTGTCATTTTTGTCATTTTTGTCATTTTTGTCATTTTTGTCATTTTTGTCATTTTTGTCATTTTTGTCATTTTTGTCATTTTTGTCATTTTTGTCATTTTTGTCATTTTTGTCATTTTTGTCATTTTTGTCATTTTTGTCATTTTTGTCATTTTTGTCATTTTTGTCATTTTTGTCATTTTTGTCATTTTTGTCATTTTTGTCATTTTTGTCATTTTTGTCATTTTTGTCATTTTTGTCATTTTTGTCATTTTTGTCATTTTTGTCATTTTTGTCATTTTTGTCATTTTTGTCATTTTTGTCATTTTTGTCATTTTTGTCATTTTTGTCATTTTTGTCATTTTTGTAATTTTTGCAATTTTTGTAAGTTTTGTAATTTTTGTTATTTTTGTCAATTTTGTAATTTTTGTCATTTTTGTAATTTTTGTAATTTTTGTAATTTTTGTAATTTTTGTAATTTTTGTAATTTTTGTAATTTTTGTAGTTTTTGTTATTTTTGTTATTTTTGTAATTTTTGTAATTTTTGAAGTGTTTGTAATTTTTGTTATTGTTGTAATTTTTGTAATTTTCGTAATTTTTGTAATTCTTGTAATTTTTGTAATTTTTGTAATTTTTGTAATTTTTGTAATTTTTGTAATTTTTGTAATTTTTGTAATTTTTGTAATTTTTGTAATTTTTGTAATTTTTGTAATTTTTGTAATTTTTGTAATTTTTGTATTTTTTGTAATTTTTGTAATTTTTGTAATTTTTGTAATTTTTGTAATTTTTGTAATTTTTGTATTTTTTGTAATTTTTGTAATTTTTGTAATTTTTGTAATTTTTGTAATTTTTGTAATTTTTGTAATTTTTGTAATTTTTGTAATTTTTGTAATTTTTGTAATTTTTGTAATTTTTGTAATTTTTGTAATTTTTGTAATTTTTGTAATTTTTGTAATTTTTGTAATTTTTGTAATTTTTGTAATTTTTGTAATTTTTGTAATTTTTGTAATTTTTGTAATTTTTGTAATTTTTGTAATTTTTGTAATTTTTGTAATTTTTGTAATTTTTGTATTTTTTGTAATTTTTGTAATTTTTGTAATTTTTGTAATTTTTGTAATTTTTGTAATTTTTGTATTTTTTGTAATTTTTGTAATTTTTGTAATTTTTGTAATTTTTGTAATTTTTGTAATTTTTGTAATTTTTGTAATTTTTGTAATTTTTGTAATTTTTGTAATTTTTGTAATTTTTGTAATTTTTGTAATTTTTGTAATTTTTGTAATTTTTGTAATTTTTGTAATTTTTGTAATTTTTGTAATTTTTGTAATTTTTGTAATTTTTGTAATTTTTGTAATTTTTGTAATTTTTGTAATTTTTGTAATTTTTGTAATTTTTGTAATTTTTGTAATTTTTGTAATTTTTGTAATTTTTGTAATTTTTGTAATTTTTGTCATTTTTGTAATTTTTGTAATTTTTGTAATTTTTGTAATTTTTGTAATTTTTGTAATTTTTGTAATTTTTGTAATTTTTGTAATTTTTGTAATTTTTGTAATTTTTGTAATTTTTGTAATTTTTGTAATTTTTGTAATTTTTGTAATTTTTGTAATTTTTGTAATTTTTGTAATTTTTGTAATTTTTGTAATTTTTGTAATTTTTGTAAGTTTTGAAATTTTTTAATTTTTTAATTTTTGTAATTTTTGTAATTTTTGTAATTTTTGTAACTTTTGTCATTTTTGTAATTTTTGTAATTTTTGTAATTTTTGTAATTTTTGTAATTTTTGTAATTTTTGTAATTTTTGTAATTTTTGTAATATTTGTAATTTTTGTAATTCTTTTAATTTTTGTAATTTTTGTAATTTTTGTAATTTTTGTAATTTTTGTAATTTTTGTAGTTTTTGTAATTTTTGTAATTTTTGTAATTTTTGTAATTTTTGTAGTTTTTGTCATTTTTGTAATTTTTGTAATTTTTGTAATTTTTGTAATTTTTGTAATTTTTGTAATTTTTGTAATTTTTGTAATTTTTGTAATTTTTGTAATTTTTGTAATTTTTGTAATTTTTGTAATTTTTGTAATTTTTGTAATTTTTGTAATTTTTGTAATTTTTGTAATTTTTGTAATTTTTGTAATTTTAGTAATTTTTGTAATTTTTGTAATTTTTGTAATTTTTGTAATTTTTGTAATTTTTGTAATTTTTGTAATTTTTGTAATTTTTGTAATTTTTGTAATTTTTGTAATTTTTGTAATTTTTGTAATTTTTGTAATTTTTGTAATTTTTGTAATTTTTGTAATTTTTGTAATTTTTGTAATTTTTGTAATTTTTGTAATTTTTGTAATTTTTGTAATTTTTGTAATTTTTGTAATTTTTGTAATTTTTGTAATTTTTGTAATTTTTGTAATTTTTGTAATTTTTGTCATTTTTGTCATTTTTGTAATTTTTGAAATTTTTAAAATATTTCTAATTTTTGTAATTTTTGTAATTTTTGTAAATTATGTAATTTTCAGTTTTTGTTATTTTTAATGTTTGTAATTTTTTCATTTTTTAATTTTATGTATTTTTTGTTAATTTTGTAATTTTTGTAATTTAAACCTTTTTGGTCATTTCTGTCAATTTTGTCATTTTTGTCATTTTTGTCATTTTTGTCATTTTTGTCATTTTTGTCATTTTTGTCATTTTTGTCATTTTTGTCATTTTTGTCATTTTTGTCATTTTTGTCATTTTTGTCATTTTTGTCATTTTTGTCATTTTTGTCATTTTTGTCATTTTTGTCATTTTTGTCATTTTTGTCATTTTTGTCATTTTTGTCATTTTTGTCATTTTTGTCATTTTTGTCATTTTTGTCATTTTTGTCATTTTTGTCATTTTTGTCATTTTTGTCATTTTTGTCATTTTTGTCATTTTTGTCATTTTTGTCATTTTTGTCATTTTTGTCATTTTTGTCATTTTTGTCATTTTTGTCATTTTTGTCATTTTTGTCATTTTTGTCATTTTTGTCATTTTTGTCATTTTTGTCATTTTTGTCATTTTTGTCATTTTTGTCATTTTTGTCATTTTTGTCATTTTTGTCATTTTTGTCATTTTTGTCATTTTTGTCATTTTTGTCATTTTTGTCATTTTTGTCATTTTTGTCATTTTTGTCATTTTTGTCATTTTTGTCATTTTTGTCATTTTTGTCATTTTTGTCATTTTTGTCATTTTTGTCATTTTTGTCATTTTTGTCATTTTTGTCATTTTTGTCATTTTTGTCATTTTTGTCATTTTTGTCATTTTTGTCATTTTTGTCATTTTTGTCATTTTTGTCATTTTTGTCATTTTTGTCATTTTTGTCATTTTTGTCATTTTTGTCATTTTTGTCATTTTTGTCATTTTTGTCATTTTTGTCATTTTTGTCATTTTTGTCATTTTTGTCATTTTTGTCATTTTTGTCATTTTTGTCATTTTTGTCATTTTTGTCATTTTTGTCATTTTTGTCATTTTTGTCATTTTTGTCATTTTTGTCATTTTTGTCATTTTTGTCATTTTTGTCATTTTTGTCATTTTTGTCATTTTTGTCATTTTTGTCATTTTTGTCATTTTTGTCATTTTTGTCATTTTTGTCATTTTTGTCATTTTTGTCATTTTTGTCATTTTTGTCATTTTTGTCATTTTTCTCATTTTTGTCATTTTTGTCATTTTTGTCATTTTTGTCATTTTTGTCATTTTTGTCATTTTTGTCATTTTTGTCATTTTTGTCATTTTTGTCATTTTTGTCATTTTTGTCATTTTTGTCATTTTTGTCATTTTTGTCATTTTTGTCATTTTTGTCATTTTTGTCATTTTTGTCATTTTTGTCATTTTTGTCATTTTTGTCATTTTTGTCATTTTTGTCATTTTTGTCATTTTTGTCATTTTTGTCATTTTTGTCATTTTTGTCATTTTTGTCATTTTTGTCATTTTTGTCATTTTTGTCATTTTTGTCATTTTTGTCATTTTTGTCATTTTTGTCATTTTTGTCATTTTTGTCATTTTTGTCATTTTTGTCATTTTTGTCATTTTTGTCATTTTTGTCATTTTTGTCATTTTTGTCATTTTTGTCATTTTTGTCATTTTTGTAATTTTTGTAATTTTTGTAATTTTTGCAATTTTTGTAATTTTTGTAATTTTTGTTATTTTTGTCAATTTTGTAATTTTTGTCATTTTTGTAATTTTTGTAATTTTTGTAATTTTTGTAATTTTTGTAATTTTTGTAATTTTTGTAGTTTTTGTTATTTTTGTTATTTTTGTAATTTTTGTAATTTTTGAAGTGTTTGTAGTTTTTGTTATTTTTGTAATTTTTGTAATTTTTGAAGTGTTTGTAGTTTTTGTAGTTTTTGTAATTTTTGTTATTGTTGTAATTTTTGTAATTTTCGTAATTTTTGTAATTCTTGTAATTTTTGTAATTTTTGTAATTTTTGTAATTTTTGTAATTTTTGTAATTTTTGTAATTTTTGTAATTTTTGTAATTTTTGTAATTTTTGTAATTTTTGTAATTTTTGTAATTTTTGTAATTTTTGTCATTTTTGTAATTTTTGTAATTTTTGTAATTTTTGTAATTTTTGTAATTTTTGTAATTTTTGTAATTTTTGTAATTTTTGTAATTTTTGTAATTTTTGTAATTTTTGTAATTTTTGTAATTTTTGTAATTTTTGTAATTTTTGTAATTTTTGTAATTTTTGTAATTTTTGTAATTTTTGTAATTTTTGTAATTTTTGTAATTTTTGTAATTTTTGTAATTTTTGTAATTTTTGTAATTTTTGTAATTTTTGTAATTTTTGTAATTTTTGTAATTTTTGTAATTTTTGTAATTTTTGTAATTTTTGTAATTTTTGTAATTTTTGTAATTTTTGTAATTTTTGTAATTTTTGTAATTTTTGTAATTTTTGTAATTTTTGTAATTTTTGTAATTTTTGTAATTTTTGTAATTTTTGTAATTTTTGTAATTTTTGTAATTTTTGTAATTTTTGTAATTTTTGTAATTTTTGTAATTTTTGTAATTTTTGTAATTTTTGTCATTTTTGTCATTTTTGTAATTTTTGAAATTTTTAAAATATTTCTAATTTTTGTAATTTTTGTAATTTTTGTAAATTATGTAATTTTCAGTTTTTGTTATTTTTAATGTTTGTAATTTTTTTCATTTTTTAATTTTATGTATTTTTTGTAAATTTTGTCATTTTTGTAATTTAAACCTTTTTGGTCATTTCTGTCAATTTTGTCATTTTTGTCATTTTTGTCATTTTTGTCATTTTTGTCATTTTTGTCATTTTTGTCATTTTTGTCATTTTTGTCATTTTTGTCATTTTTGTCATTTTTGTCATTTTTGTCATTTTTGTCATTTTGGTCATTTTTGTCATTTTTGTCATTTTTGTCATTTTTGTCATTTTTGTCATTTTTGTCATTTTTGTCATTTTTGTCATTTTTGTCATTTTTGTCATTTTTGTCATTTTTGTCATTTTTGTCATTTTTGTCATTTTTGTCATTTTTGTCATTTTTGTCTTTTTTGTCATTTTTGTCATTTTTGTCATTTTTGTCATTTTTGTCATTTTTGTCATTTTTGTCATTTTTGTCATTTTTGTCATTTTTGTCATTTTTGTCATTTTTGTCATTTTTGTCATTTTTGTCATTTTTGTCATTTTTGTCATTTTTGTCATTTTTGTCATTTTTGTCATTTTTGTCATTTTTGTCATTTTTGTCATTTTTGTCATTTTTGTCATTTTTGTCATTTTTGTCATTTTTGTCATTTTTGTCATTTTTGTCATTTTTGTCATTTTTGTCATTTTTGTCATTTTTGTCATTTTTGTCATTTTTGTCATTTTTGTCATTTTTGTCATTTTTGTCATTTTTGTCATTTTTGTCATTTTTGTCATTTTTGTCATTTTTGTCATTTTTGTCATTTTTGTCATTTTTGTCATTTTTGTCATTTTTGTCATTTTTGTCATTTTTGTCATTTTTGTCATTTTTGTCATTTTTGTCATTTTTGTCATTTTTGTCATTTTTGTCATTTTTGTCATTTTTGTCATTTTTGTCATTTTTGTCATTTTTGTCATTTTTGTCATTTTTGTCATTTTTGTCATTTTTGTCATTTTTGTCATTTTTGTCATTTTTGTCATTTTTGTCATTTTTGTCATTTTTGTCATTTTTGTCATTTTTGTCATTTTTGTCATTTTTGTCATTTTTGTCATTTTTGTCATTTTTGTCATTTTTGTCATTTTTGTCATTTTTGTCATTTTTGTCATTTTTGTCATTTTTGTCATTTTTGTCATTTTTGTCATTTTTGTCATTTTTGTCATTTTTGTCATTTTTGTCATTTTTGTCATTTTTGTCATTTTTGTCATTTTTGTCATTTTTGTCATTTTTGTCATTTTTGTCATTTTTGTCATTTTTGTCATTTTTGTCATTTTTGTCATTTTTGTCATTTTTGTCATTTTTGTCATTTTTGTCATTTTTGACTGATCATCCCTTCATAAAAATTTGTATCAATTGAGTTCTATTGTTTGCAAATTTTAAATGTGAATACTGATGATTTTATCATCAAACTTTTCCTCAAAACATGCATCGTCGACTCATCGTCAGCGCATGGATTAACGAATGCATTAATCTGGAAACACTTTCTTCATAGCAATCAACAACTCTGGTCTTATAATTATTTTTGATATCTCGATCGAATAATCACTTTTGACATTTCAAAACATGAGAGAGCCAAATCAAACACTCTGTTTCATATAATTTTATTAAAATTATCCCATCATGTCTATTGCAGTAGCAGAAGAGTCCGAAGTGTCTTCTGTCAGACCGCAATTAATGCAAAAAAAAAATCTATCTCATTGCGGCTATAATTACTCTTTTTCAGTTGTCGGTCAGTAGTGTGGCTATCATCCGATCCTCCCACGAGCCAAGAGCATGACGTGTATGTTATTTTTCACTTGTCCATTTAGTGGTATGTTTTTCATTTTAAGATCTCAATTCTGATAAAAAGTCTGCCTGAAACTGTGTCAAGCGTAACATTTCTGAGAAGCAGCAACTTTTATCCAACTCATCCCCCCTTTCCTCTTTTTCTACTTTAGCTTTAAGTTCATTGACCCCAGGGATTGCATGGAAAATGCAAGCTAGAGCCGTTCGAATTTCAATTCGATGGAGGCATTGGGAAGCTATATTTCAGATTTGAACCTTCCTAGCAATAATCGGACTGCCTCACAATCAGAACGATTCATGCGGAATTTCCATTTCTATGAGTGTATCTTTTCTTCGCTTTTGGCCCGATCGGCTGTTGGCTGAGGATGGAAAATTTGCCCATAGCCGAGGTTAAGCGAATAAAAACAAAAACATCCGTGCAAAACTTTCGCTGTCGTTTCAACTTTTATGCGCGGAACCATCCTGAAAGCTGGCACATTTTTTTCTGTCTGTCTGTTTGCCTCTAGCCCAAGTGCTTCAAAGAAGCTGTGTAAGGGAGGAGTCCAATCGGAGGAAACCCTTGGGACTCTTCGTGCGGTTTCGGATGGTAGATTTCATCTCTTTCCCAAAGAAGACGAGGGTCTTTCTTCTAATGAGGCAAGCGGTTTCGCGGTTGTGTCTTTTCTGCTTCTCTGTTCGCTACCCTCTACCCTCTAGACTCGTTTGTCGCCTGCGGGAAACCTCTCGCGTTTTTGTGTTTGCACCTACCACAGGCTGGCCACAGAGAGTCGTGACCCATGTGCCTAGCCAATAAACCTGTAGCTTCTTCGCGTATAGATCTGTTTAATTTCTATTGCATAGATCGGTTGCAGTTGGAATTGAAGTTACGTAGTTGCAAAAAAGCGGAGACACTTTGGGAAATTTAATCGAAAAAACAAATAAAATCTCTCATTTCCCATCTCTCATCTCTCATCTTTCATCTCGCATCTCTCAACTCCATCTCTCATTTCTCATCTCTCATCTCTCATCTCTCATCTCTCATCTCTCATCTCTCATCTCTCATCTCTCATCTCTCATCTCTCATCTCTCATCTCTCATCTCTCATCTCTCATCTCTCATCTCTCATCTCTCATCTCTCATCTCTCATCTCTCATCTCTCATCTCTCATCTCTCATCTCTCATCTCTCATCTCTCATCTCTCATCTCTCATCTCTCATCTCTCATCTCTCATCTCTCATCTCTCATCTCTCATCTCTCATCTCTCATCTCTCATCTCTCATCTCTCATCTCTCATCTCTCATCTCTCATCTCTCATCTCTCATCTCTCATCTCTCATCTCTCATCTCTCATCTCTCATCTCTCATCTCTCATCTTTCATCTCTCATCTCTCATCTCTCATCTCTCATCTCTCATCTCTCATCTCTCATCTCTCATCTCTCATCTCTCATCTCTCATCTCTCATCTCTCATCTCTCATCTCTCATCTCTCATCTCTCATCTTTCATCTCTCTCATCACTCATATCTAATCTTTTACCTCTAATCTTTTTGTTTTTCTCTTTTTTCGTACCCTTTACAAAGGGTCTTTAATTAAACGAAAAAAAAATCAATTTTCAAACAGATTTTTGTGAAAAAGTATCCAATTTTTTCCACCGTGTTCATTGTACTTCACCGTACCGAAATCAAAGGGCTTCTCCAAACGAAAGAAAAAAAAACACACCGCGATGACTCTCACTTTCAATTGAATGTCACGACGTGCAGCAGCACCCATTCTGCGATTGTCGATTGTGAGGAAGGCAGGGAAGGGCGCGTGGAATTCGATGCTGACTGTGAATTCAACAGTTACATAGATGCACATTTACCAATTCTCCTCCATTGACAGTCGATTGTCGACTTTCGGTTTCTTTCCCACAGCAAAATCCACACTTTGTCGAGCCGATTGGCGGAACTTATTGGCATTGAGACATGGTGCCGTCTTTGATATGGCAGCTGGTTTTATTATTTTGAAAAACCATCCCATTTTCCGCCACGGCAACTCGGCTGCCACCTGACCTTTCAAGGGTTGTCATAAAATTGACTGAGAAAATTCACAAATTGTCGCTTGTTTCAGAGAGAAAGTTGAGTTGTCAGGAAAGTTAGGTATTTAAGTTGGAAATGGGATCAAAATTACTTTGAAGAAAAGTATTTTGGTGAATCGAAGATTTTTAATACAAATAAAATCACGTGGATTGAAATAGGATTAAAATATGGATCCCTAACTCAGATTTTAAAAGGTCAGTTTTATGATCCTAAATACCGTTTCAACCGGGTGTTGAATAATTGTTGAATGAAGGCAAAACAAATTTTTACATGCACAAAATGTCTTTTCAAAAGGCTCTAGACTAAGGTCGCCAGATTTTTTCAGCACATATCCGGGTTGTTTTATCTAAAACTCTGGCAAAATCCGGGCATTTGATTTCAATTTGTCAACCGAAAATTCGAGCAATATCCGGGCAAATGTGGTCAAAACCCAGTTATCACTCAACAAAAAAACTTGAAACAAAATTGTGTTCAGCTATACTTATCAGCAGATTTTGAATCGTGTTTAGAGCAAACGCACCAATAAGTGAGTATACGCGGCCCGGTTTTGCTCATTTCAGCGGCCCGGTTTTAGGATACACACCCTTTCGCGCACCAGGCGGTAGCTTTAATAATTTTTACATTTAGCATTGCACTGAGAAAACGTTAGCAGAAAATCTTGATAAAAAAATTATACGGATCGAGTAAGTTTTCTGAGTCGTGAGTGTTTTCGCTTAAAATTCGATTGATGGTGATTTTTTGAATAGTAGATCGAAAAATTTAGCTCGTTCAGCTGCTATCCGAGACGTCATAGTAGACATCCTGGGGGTTTATGTCGTTCTTCACCAGCAGGGTCGCAAGCAGCCTCAACCGACTAACAACCTGGTCCGGTGGAGGTTGCAGCCGAAACTTCCGAGCAGCAGCAGCCGGAATCAAAGCCAGCAGAACCTGCGCCAAATATGCCAGCTGCTGTGGAGTCCCATCATCAAGTAGGAGGTTTTCGCCGCTGGTCACAGACATCGGCTTCAGTGGGTCGGACCCGCCCGCTTTGGTGCAGCGAGATGAGAGACCGTGTTCCATAATTCCCCGGTTTAAGCGTATTTTATGCATTCTTGTTTTTATGCTCCTCATCAGGAAGCGACCAATACGCCGTTTCGATCTACGGTTGAACCCAATCTTCACCGAGGGAGTCATCTTTGTGCTGGCTCTGATCTACCAGGTAATAAATATCTCCTATTGGAAGAGTAATAAGCCATAGTCGAAGCTGATTTCAAGAAAATCTAAAAAATTCTCTTACTTAAATCACAGGCTCACATGGCACTGCGGTTTAACAAGTACCTTCGGCTGATGGATTTCTCGTCCGACAAGCTGGACAACGCATAAAGTTAGCTGCTGCTCCAGCGGGTTCGGCGGAACAATGCCGTAGCGGTTCGATCTCCGGAGACACCTCGGCAGATGTTTATCGACGAGCTGGTCATAGAAAATCGGGATCCGCACAGTATGAGGAATTATATAACAATAAACTATTTTATTATTCAACTATAACATCTTCGAACCACTAGATAGGTTATTCCAGCACAAATTCATCGCTTTCCACTTTTCACCTTCCATATTCGGAACGCTTAAAAATTCGTCAGGTGCCTTATGTGTAGCGGCAGATAATATGTGTGAATATGTTTTAATAACAATTTTAATAGCACTTTTACAGATACAGATATTAGCATGTTTTCCATTTGTATATATCACTTTGCATAGATTATTCCAGTTAGGTATTTGTGCTTTTATGAATGCTGCGGGTAATAAAGAATTGATTGAACATCAGAATAGAACAAAAAATCAACTTTTTAATATCGTAAATTTTTATTCTGAATTTTTGAAACATATATTTTCAATTTAAAATACATCAAAATACTTATCGATCATTGAATGTTGCGATGCATAACCATCGTCGTAGATCGGGTAGAAACTGAATCGAATGTTCCACTCTCGTGTCGGGATACCCTTTTTACGTGACGGAACTTTTTACGTGACTTTTACGTGACGGAACTTGTCGATCAAATTCTCTGCTGTTGCTGCTGGCCTTGATGCGATTTGTTCATCTTGTGCTGTTGATGGACCTGTGGTAATTAGCGTTTGCATATTCGCTTCCAACATTCCCTGCAGGCTCGCTAGCATCTGAAGGAGCGTAACCTGGTTAAAGCCACCACTGAATTGATTCTGATCCCCCAGGGCCCTGTGCTGGTTCGAAGATTGATTTTGTTGATGAGGGCCTCGATTCTGGTTCGGAGTTTCGTTGTTGTTAACCCTGGGAGACACACCTTGATTGGGACAATTTCCGCTCTTCCTGTGCAACGTCGCCTTTTAAGTTGGAAGATCCTTTATTGCAGCGATTGCAGCAAGCGAAAACACCGACAGCAAACGAATCTGCCGGTTCCACTACGGCCGGTATTCTGTGGGCAGTATAGGACGGATCGAACCGATGCGCAAAATGTAAATGTCAACAAACTTCACACGCTGAAAGTCGTTTGTTTAACTAAGCATTAAACGGGAGATTTTTTTCAGTGCATGTTTGCTCTCGCCCCTTTCTTGTGAGCAAATTTGGTGACTTTGTCGGTCCCGACGGCAACGGCCCTATTTTGTTCACCCATATAGTAACCCCCGGTGCGGTATCAGAGTGATGGTGGCGTGTGAGCATTTTCACTATACTCGCGATTGCTGCGGATGCCCTTAGGCTACCAAAAAACCTTTCAGCATTATTTTTTATAACACTTTCTCAAAAGATTTCGTTCTGGACACATAAATAAAACATTTTAGATAAACAATTTGTTTTTTTGTTGACCCACCATCGAAGCACTTGTGGAAAAACCTTCGCAGGGAAGGAATTCACAACATCTCATAGAAAACATCTAGCAGTGAATACTTTAATCCTGAATCTCTGAACGAATTCTTCAGATGGAGTAAGCCATGATTTTTCGGCATCGCACGCGTTTTTGTTTGCGTCCATAAATTTTTTAATTAAATTACAATAAAACTAGAAATTTTAAAATTAAACAGTGGAAAATGATAGAATAAGTGACTGGTGGTTGTTTCCGGAGTGATTCGTACTTTGTTTCGGCATGCTGAATCCTGGTTGGGGTAGTTCGGAAGGAATTTTAAAGTAAACTGCTCCGGACTAGAGGAAAAGTTTTCTGACGAAAACTTCCAAGGCTTATTTGGTGAGATCAAACCTTTTCTATTACATTTTCTATTACATTAAACATTATTTTCCTAATACACATTGTCATTAGATAAGTGTAGCTATTTTTAAATTATGCTGTAGGTATTTAAGTAATCCATATGAAGCGTTTGGTAGGGAACTCCACGCTTTATTCCTCCCCTTGCTCCAGAATCTTTTGCGGTAATTACCACATTTTTGGCCTGGCCGTAGTTATCTTTGCAATGCATGTTTTATGTAACAGAGATAACGTTGAAAAGAAAAATGAAGGACGCAAGTCTTTTCATTTTCCAGGATGCTTACACGTTTTGGCTATGTTGGTAAAAGAAGAAGAAGAAGAAGAAGAAGAATCTCTGAACGAATTCTTCACTGATGGACATCGGATTCTCTCAACAACCCAAGCAGACCCCAATCAGAACCACTAAAAGAACAGTTCCATTTTCGAAACACAAATGTTTCCGGTGTTGCCAAGAAATTTTCTAAATCAGTTCCAATGCCACCGAAAGTTATGACTTGCCTATCTGTTTCATCAAAATGCTTTTTCCTTTCATCCTACTTGTTCTCTAGCACATTTTCAACGCCATCATCGATCGCAATACTTTTTCACTTTCATGGAAAAAAGCTGCTGTTACCCCTAATATTCCGAAATCTCTCAATCCTGTCGAACCCTAGAATTCTCGTCGACAGTTCGTATGGCTAGGCATGGCCGCCACGAGTTTTTGGGTCTGCCTCTTTTTCGATGTCCTTTCGGATTCCATCCAAGTGTCTCTCTGCAAATCTCGTTCTCATCTTTTCGCAGCGTGTGCCCAATCCATCGCCACTTACGTTCCCGGATCTCGATTTCTAGCGCCCTTTGATGACACCGGCGAATGTAGTTCCTCAATTGAGATTCAGTTGCTAGGCCACCAAGCGCGGATGATATTCCGCAGGCAGCGATTTACAAATACTTGCAGTTTTCGCGTCGTTACAACATATATGCACCAAGTTTTGCACCCGTACAGCAATACGGATTTGACGTTTGAGTTTAAGATTCGGGTTTTCGTTCGTAGAGAGGTCTGGAGTGACCGCCAGATGTTTCGGAAAACTCGCAAACGCAAATCGGGCCTTTCTGATCCGGGTTTCGATGTCTTTCTTTGTACCACCATCAGGCGTTATCTGGCTACCAAGATACTGGAAGCACTCCATCTTCCAACCTGTTGCCCAACTATCATGAAACTGAAGGGATTTCCTGTGTTGATCTCCATCGACATGGTCTTTCCGACATTGACTTTGAGACCTGCCTACCTTGGAGCTTTCGGTGAGGTCATTGAGTGTGCTCTGTATGTCTTGTTGTCTTTGGGCGACCAAAACAATAACATCTGCCAGGTCAAGGTCGTTTAGCTGTTCCATTGTCGTAGGATTCCACGGCAATCCTCGGTTTGGTCTCCAGTCAATTGATCCAGTCAAGATCTCATCCATTACGATGAGAAAAAGCAGTGGTGACAAAATCCATCCTTGCCGGGATAGGTTCGGACAAGACACCGTCGTGCAAGACTTAGCACGAAAATGCCTAGTACTGTGCTTCGATGAGATGGACTAGTTTCTCTGAGACCCCTTGTCGTCTAAGAGCCGCCCAGATGTTTTCATGGTTATGTCGGCCGAATGCTTTTTCGAAATCAACGAACACCAGCAGAAAAGAGTCCTGGAATTCGTTGATTTGTTCCAGTATGATTCGTAGTGTTGTGATGTGGTCCACACATGATCGTCCGGATCGGAATCCAGCTTGTTGCCGTAGGAGGATAGCGTCTCTTTTGAGAGTTGTACAGATCAACGTTATGCCACGCCAGTTACCACACTCGGTCAGGTCTCCTTTCTGTTGCAGTATTCCAGATGTCATCGAAAAGACAGTGCAACATTTGTGCTGACAAGGCAGGAATGCAATCGATTCCAGACGCTTTGTTGGACTTCATTTCCTTGATTGCCGCTTCTTTTTCAGCCAGCGAGAGGGCTTTCGAGTTGACGCCATTTATGCGGCTTACTGTTGGCGCTTCGAGCTGCGGATTCTGTTGGCCATCGCTATTCGTGACTCGAAAGAGTTGTTCGAAGTGCTCAGTCCATCGTTTGAGCTGATCTGTTCGATCTATCAACAGCTATCCACGCTTTCTTGTCTCGTCTACAAGCTTGTTTAACTACCTTTTCCAGCTCTGGATATCGTAAGCGGGCGGCTGCTTTGGATGACCCTGTATATGCCTGCTCAATTCCGATTTTCACCATTCTCCAATCATCGACCATCCTCCAAGTTACATCCGACATCCATTCGCTTCTTCTTCCACAAACTTTACCGAGAGTACCATAGCTCGTCGTGATAAAGGCATTCTTGATTCCACACCACTGTTCTTCAACTGTTCCGTCTGTAGGCAACTCCGAGGCTCTGGTCTCTAGCTGTTCAACGTATGCCCTCTGGATTCTGCAACCGGCGGACGTCGTATCGACACCCGACTTTCTCCTCGCGCCATTGGACACGCGCAACTCTCAGTCGTATTTCGCCAAGGAGAAGGTGATGTTGCGGGCATCATGAAGGCTCCTTTTCCATTACTTACATCCAGTGTTCGGCATCGCTAATTGAAAAATTAGCGTCGCTAATTATATCGCTAACTCATTCAAATTTAGCGATCGCTAATTAAAACCGCTAAATGAGCGGAAAAATGTATCGCTTCAAGCTTAAAGCGCTGATCGCTAATCGCTAACTGTTGATAAACAATAACGTAAACAGGATGGCAATAGCATGGATTATGGTTGCATCTCAATTCGTTTGCTCAAATACTTTACAAACATAGTGCAGATTGTTTTTTGTGCCCAGTCTGTTGAAAAATCTTAAACAAGGTTTCACTTTGTTTTTTTCAAACTTTCAAAATAGTAATGCCAAATTCTCATGATAGGAGCATTACCAAACGTGTATCTAAAAAACTAAATGAAATAAATATGCAAATTCATTCTATGGTGATACTATCTTATTTTTATTTTACCAGATTTGAAATACTTGTAAAAATACTGCTTTGTGAAATGTAAATATCTCATCCACTTAAAAAAAGTTGTAAAAAGCGGATTTTCCCAGCATTTATTATTCGAGACTTGAAGTGTGAGATAGTAATCTGAGATCTAAAAAAACTTAGAAATTTGGAAAAGCTTTTGAAAATCCATCGATTAACCAAAAAAGCACATTTCAACAAATCACCGCATGTGGACGACCATGCTAAAGTCATGTAAAATATTTGATCAAGTAGGCCGTTTACTGTACTTTTGAAAGCAAAAAACAGTATCTAAAAATTGACCTTCTAGCTTTGAATTATATAAATGATGTTTAAAATAGTTTAATACTGTTTAACAATATTTATTGAATTGTTTGTCTGAGAATGTTGAGAAAAGTTAATCTGTATGAAAAAAGTTAATCTGTATGAGGCACTTCTGCCCAGAGACCATTCGAAGTGACCGTTTTCACTTGGAGCGCATTTTGGTGTAAGAATGATGCCCGATGTCTCCTTTACTTGTCAAATAACAAAAAGTCTACTTCTATCAGTAATAATTTGTGAATTTGAAACAAGTAAATGGAAGTTAGCGTTCTTCATTTAGCGGAACCAAAAATAGCGGAACTTTTTAATTCGCTAGCTCAATCAAAATTTAGCGGCAAAATTAAACCGCTAACAAAAAGTTATCGGACTAACTAGCGATTAGCGAATTAGCGTTTTTGTGCCGAACACTGCTTACATCCCAGGCGGCACCACGGGGACGTTGAGATAGGAGTTGTAAATAAGAGGTGATATGACCACTATGGGGCCTCGTGTTGGACATTATCTACCATTTGCCAAACGCTTGGAAACTGTGACGTAACAAAAATAATACAAGCGGCTCTCGGCGTTACTAAAGACACTATAATTTCATATAGTCTGGCAAAGAGAATGACGGGAGTGAAGCCAATTTAGTTTTAAATATTCTTTGACCAGTGCCTACCTCGATATGAATAAATATTAACTTGACAATAGCTATGCATTCAGCTACCCCGAGTGTGTTGTATCTCAACAATATGACTTCCGTAACTGCGACTTCGAAGCATTGGCCAACGCTCTTGAAGTAATTGACTGGACCACATTGCTAACATACACAGACGTTGACGAATCCGTTTCTTGTTTCTATGAACACATATATGATACCTTAGCTATGTTTGTGCCTAAGAGAATAACAAAACCTGAAACCGCCTACGCAAAACAAGAAAACGTTATTTCCGTTCAAAATCAAATTGGGACAAATGCATGCTTTCGGAAGTGGAAAAAGAGTACGAACGTATCCAGGAATTCTATTTCTGTCTGTATATTGATCGCACTCAAAACGAACTCAAATCTAATCCAGCTGCATTTTGGTCGTATATCCGAAGCCGCAAAAATACGAATAGGATCCCTACTGACGTTACATCCTCCGGCAAAACCGCAGAATGTCTCACGGATTGCGCTAATTTGTTCGCTGAATTTTTTCGATCGGTCTTCCATAATGATAATGGACTCCTCCCTCCGTATGCAGTATCTTTATCGTCATACAGCGTAAACATGCCTCCACTTGTTTGATCTGTTGTTGATGCACTGACTGCAGTGAACTCCTCCAAAGGACCAGGGCCTGATAATCTGCCACCGTTGTTTTTTAAGAACTGTGCATCTGCTATAGCGATGCCTCTTACTAGGATTTTCAATTTATCTCTGTCTTCCGGAATATTCCCGCTAGCTAGGAAAATGGCGTCGGTTACACCAGTACATAAAAGCGGCAGCACACATTGCATAGAAAACAATCGGCCGATCTCGATCCTCAACTGTTTAGCAAAAGTTCTGGAGATTTTAGTGTACAATGCTGTTTATCCATACGCTAAAGAATTAATTGACGATGCTCAACACGGTTTTATGAGAAAACGGTCAACCAACTCCAATCTGATGTCATTCACTAATCTCGTTTTGCCAAAGTTCGAACAACGTCAGCAAGCTGATGTAGCTTACATAGATTTCTCTAAAGCCTTTGACCGAGTGCCTCATAAACTTGTGATAGAGAAAATCAGACACTTGGGACTTCCTGAATGGATTATTATATGGCTTGAGTTGTATCTAAACTCCCGCTCAGCTTGCGTCTGAGTAACCTCCGTCTGTTCTGTGAACTTCGTGATACCTTCTGGTGTTCCCCAAGGTAGTCATCTTGGGCCACTTATATTTACCATGTTCGTGAACGATTTGTGCTATCAGCTGACCTCACAAAAGCTATTTTACGCAGACGATTTAAAGTGTTTTCGCCAAATCACAACACCACTTGACTGTATTTTACTGCAGAATGATCTTGACGCTGTTCTAAGGTGGTGCAAGTTGAACGGGATGTTGGTAAATGTAGACAAGTGTAAACTAGTGAGTTTCTCAAGATCACGCAACTTGCTCCGCCATAATTACGTTATGAATAATTGCTCTTTGGAAAGGGTCGACACAATTAAGGACCTAGGTGTAATCTTCGACAGTCGGATGAGATTCCACACACACGTTGCCACCACAATCGCAAAGGCGTACGCAATGCTTGGCTTTCTTCGTCGAAACACTGTTCATTTCATCGATATTTATGCTTACAAGGCTCTTTATTGCTCGACTGTCAGAAGCATTCTAGAGTACGCAGCTCCTGTTTGGGCCCCGTATCAATCAACTCTTAGCCAATCCATCGAAGGTGTCCAGCGAGCCTTTATTCGCTTCGCTCTACGGCTATTAGGATTGAATCCAGAATCACAACACCTTACGAACACCGATGTAACCTTATACACCTAGAAACGCAACCTAATGGACACGTGCAACCATTACTTCAGTGAGTGTTCCAGCATTTTTGATTTTGGCATTTCAAAACAAGTGTACAAAAATAGGTTAAGACAATTTTTAGCTCAATAAGTCTGTGCGAAATTATCCTTCAAAGACATTAAATAAATAAATAAAATAAATATCATACCTATTTAGGGCAAGTTCACTGGTGTTGGGAAAAAGTGGTAGAAATGTTGTCACTTTTAGCACATTTTGAAAATTTTGCCATGCATAAATGTTTTCAAGATGTGTGGCCTTCAAGTTTTTTAACAACACGTGTTGTAGTTTCGCATGCAGTGATGCAAAAATAGCAATTTTTCTATCACATACGGCTGAAATATAAGAGCAAGTTCACAAATGTCAAAATTTCTACCACTTTTTCCCAACACCAGTGAACTTGCTCTAAGCAGTGTCAAAATTCCAAAAATTTCTACCACTTTTTCCCAACACCAGTGAACTTGCTCTTAGAATAAAAATTTTCGAACCAACCTGGTTTGTTTGATGCTTGGACAAGTTGAAAAGCAGGCGTTGTAAAAAATTATGAAACTTTCAGTTTTTCATTGTGAAGTTCCATCAAAAACCCGTGAAAAATCATTTCAGAAATACACCGGTTCCCTTGAAGTAGACAACAACGGGAGGTTACTAGGTTACTGAAAAAAGTGATACTTCCATATTCAAATGAGTGAAATAAAAATTTGGTAAGACATTGCTTATTAAGGTAACCTTAGCTGTTCATAAAAGGTGCCAAATGGAACCTTCCCCGCTACACGTAAGGTTTCATTTCACTTTTATTCGAGAAATTTTTCCCGAGTATAATATCGTGGACAATGATAGCTGCCCCTCCGGATTCATTCGTCCAACTATGATAAAAGAAAACTGCAGCTGTTATAAAATCCGGAGGCAGGAAAACAACATGAGGCAATATCAACCTAACATTTCTTCTTGATTTCTTCAGCAACTCATCTATCTGCCAGCCTGCTAATGAATGATTCGGTGTTGGCGGTGTGTACCATGAATGGCCCGGAGAGAGGTCAGGGGGCAGTTCGTGATACCGCATTAATCCACGCAAAGACGCCGCCTCTTCCCTCCCACAATTCCCCTCAGTAGTGTTGCAACCTAGCTTAACATAACAAGCTATCAACGACGGATCGCATAAGTCGAGTCGAAGAAATGCATCTCACCGTTTCTCGCTATGGGAAAGAAAGTGTTCAAAGAGTTCCAATGACCAACAACAGCAAACACGCACACCTGACCAAACTGCCTTTTGCCTTTTGCCACAACAGGTCGATTGGGGATATTGTTGGCTAACTGGCTGACTGGCTAGTAGCAGGTAAGAGTATCATAAAAGTTGCACCTTTTTCTAATCAAACCTTTCGCATCAACAACAAACATGGAGTCCAACTATGCTTCAAGTCGACAAGTAAAAAAAAGACAAGTCCATTGGGTGTTTCTGCCGTTTTCTTCCGGCGGCGGCGGTGGCTGAAATTGGTTGAGCAATTCCGCTGCTGCATTGCACTGCCGTCAGTAAACTTGAAAGGGTTGTTGTAAAATATCTGAAAAAAAACAAAAACCAAACTCAAATTATTGGTTTGTTAGGGAACTTTGTTCGAAACATGTGAACCGAAATCCAATTCATTCGACTCGATTTCGAATGGGCCATTGTGGCCATTCCTGGAAATGCAATCGTCAGTGTTTGTTTCGAAAATTTACTAAAGTTAATCAGTTGAACAAATGAATGTAAACTAGTGGTACCTGCATTCGGTTTTGTGCAATCACTGTTCAATTATGTTTAATTTCCATTACAAACAGATTGTGAAACTTTCTTTCTCTGTGTTTTTTTCTCTCACAATTGTTTGGTTTTAAAAAATTCTCACTTCTTACATTAAAGGGCATGTAATAAATTAAGTTGTTTTTCTTGTTTGTTTGATTTAATTTTTCCCATTTCTAAACAACATATTCTTGGAACTTAACATTCAAACTTAGAGGAAATCTTTTTTGCTTTGGATTTTTTTTCATTTAAAATTGCCACAATTAAGAAAGTGTTCGATGTCAATAGGAAGAAAAGTTGAAGACCATAAAATATGCTTCGATTGAAAAACCCGCTGACCGCTGCATATTAATTAACATTCATGAGACACAGTTTTTGTACTATCCCCTAGCATCTAATTGGTATGCTCAGTAAAGACCGGCCTTACAACATGTAATTATGAGTGATGTGTATGCCCCGTAAGTGTGATACACATAAACACCTGATATTAATGAGCGTCGTCGTCGGTTCAAACAAAGTATCTGGTTGACCATGAATCAGGTACCTTTCTTTTGGAACCAGTTTCTATTAATTTAAATTTAAAATTTAAAAAAACTTGTAAAAAAAATCTCATAAAAGACTTAATGGTTTATGTTTTCCCAAACAAAGACATTAAACATTGAAAAGAAACCAACTAATGTTTGACTTTGCGGGATCCACTGCAGTTTGTCACATGCGATTGAGCTTCAGGAAAAAGCACGAGCTGTAATGAGCCAACATATCTTTCATTCTCGGCATCATTCCGGAGGCAGTGACGGCATCATATCGGCTATCGCTCAAAGAAAGCGAAATTCATTCGATGAAGAAATGCTTCAAAGTTGAATGAAATGAGAAAACCAAGAAAGGGGAGGTGGGGTGAGTTTATTATAAATTATGCGAATATCTAATGTTTAATCACTCTGATCAATGGCAGTAGAAATGCATCTTCAATGTCACAGATAAACCTACAGATTACACTTGATAAACTTGTAATTCCTAAGACTCTTGATGTTCGCGAGAATCTGAAAAAGACATACACCGTCTTAACCGATTTAGGCTTCACAGAATGAATAAACGTAGACAACTTAAGATTAACATTTAACATCCAGTGCCAGGATGGGAATTGGAAATGGGAAAAATGACAAAAATGACAAAAATGACAAAAATGACAAAAATGACAAAAATGACAAAAATGACAAAAATGACAAAAATGACAAAAATGACAAAAATGACAAAAATGACAAAAATGACAAAAATGACAAAAATGACAAAAATGACAAAAATGACAAAAATGACAAAAATGACAAAAATGACAAAAATGACAAAAATGACAAAAATGACAAAAATGACAAAAATGACAAAAATGACAAAAATGACAAAAATGACAAAAATGACAAAAATGACAAAAATGACAAAAATGACAAAAATGACAAAAATGACAAAAATGACAAAAATGACAAAAATGACAAAAATGACAAAAATGACAAAAATGACAAAAATGACAAAAATGACAAAAATGACAAAAATGACAAAAATGACAAAAATGACAAAAATGACAAAAATGACAAAAATGACAAAAATGACAAAAATGACAAAAATGACAAAAATGACAAAAATGACAAAAATGACAAAAATGACAAAAATGACAAAAATGACAAAAATGACAAAAATGACAAAAATGACAAAAATGACAAAAATGACAAAAATGACAAAAATGACAAAAATGACAAAAATGACAAAAATGACAAAAATGACAAAAATGACAAAAATGACAAAAATGACAAAAATGACAAAAATGACAAAAATGACAAAAATGACAAAAATGACAAAAATGACAAAAATGACAAAAATGACAAAAATGACAAAAATGACAAAAATGACAAAAATGACAAAAATGACAAAAATGACAAAAATGACAAAAATGACAAAAATGACAAAAATGACAAAAATGACAAAAATGACAAAAATGACAAAAATGACAAAAATGACAAAAATGACAAAAATGACAAAAATGACAAAAATGACAAAAATGACAAAAATGACAAAAATGACAAAAATGACAAAAATGACAAAAATGACAAAAATGACAAAAATGACAAAAATGACAAAAATGACAAAAATGACAAAAATGACAAAAATGACAAAAATGACAAAAATGACAAAAATGACAAAAATGACAAAAATGACAAAAATGACAAAAATGACAAAAATGACAAAAATGACAAAAATGACAAAAATGACAAAAATGACAAAAATGACAAAAATGACAAAAATGACAAAAATGACAAAAATGACAAAAATGACAAAAATGACAAAAATGACAAAAATGACAAAAATGACAAAAATGACAAAAATGACAAAAATGACAAAAATGACAAAAATGACAAAAATGACAAAAATGACAAAAATGACAAAAATGACAAAAATGACAAAAATGACAAAAATGACAAAAATGACAAAAATGACAAAAATGACAAAAATGACAAAAATGACAAAAATGACAAAAATGACAAAAATGACAAAAATGACAAAAATGACAAAAATGACAAAAATGACAAAAATGACAAAAATGACAAAAATGACAAAAATGACAAAAATGACAAAAATGACAAAAATGACAAAAATGACAAAAATGACAAAAATGACAAAAATGACAAAAATGACAAAAATGACAAAAATGACAAAAATGACAAAAATGACAAAAATGACAAAAATGACAAAAATGACAAAAATGACAAAAATGACAAAAATGACAAAAATGACAAAAATGACAAAAATGACAAAAATGACAAAAATGACAAAAATGACAAAAATGACAAAAATGACAAAAATGACAAAAATGACAAAAATGACAAAAATGACAAAAATGACAAAAATGACAAAAATGACAAAAATGACAAAAATGACAAAAATGACAAAAATGACAAAAATGACAAAAATGACAAAAATGACAAAAATGACAAAAATGACAAAAATGACAAAAATGACAAAAATGACAAAAATGACAAAAATGACAAAAATGACAAAAATGACAAAAATGACAAAAATGACAAAAATGACAAAAATGACAAAAATGACAAAAATGACAAAAATGACAAAAATGACAAAAATGACAAAAATGACAAAAATGACAAAAATGACAAAAATGACAAAAATGACAAAAATGACAAAAATGACAAAAATGACAAAAATGACAAAAATGACAAAAATGACAAAAATGACAAAAATGACAAAAATGACAAAAATGACAAAAATGACAAAAATGACAAAAATGACAAAAATGACAAAAATGACAAAAATGACAAAAATGACAAAAATGACAAAAATGACAAAAATGACAAAAATGACAAAAATGACAAAAATGACAAAAATGACAAAAATGACAAAAATGACAAAAATGACAAAAATGACAAAAATGACAAAAATGACAAAAATGACAAAAATGACAAAAATGACAAAAATGACAAAAATGACAAAAATGACAAAAATGACAAAAATGACAAAAATGACAAAAATGACAAAAATGACAAAAATGACAAAAATGACAAAAATGACAAAAATGACAAAAATGACAAAAATGACAAAAATGACAAAAATGACAAAAATGACAAAAATGACAAAAATGACAAAAATGACAAAAATGACAAAAATGACAAAAATGACAAAAATGACAAAAATGACAAAAATGACAAAAATGACAAAAATGACAAAAATGACAAAAATGACAAAAATGACAAAAATGACAAAAATGACAAAAATGACAAAAATGACAAAAATGACAAAAATGACAAAAATGACAAAAATGACAAAAATGACAAAAATGACAAAAATGACAAAAATGACAAAAATGACAAAAATGACAAAAATGACAAAAATGACAAAAATGACAAAAATGACAAAAATGACAAAAATGACAAAAATGACAAAAATGACAAAAATGACAAAAATGACAAAAATGACAAAAATGACAAAAATGACAAAAATGACAAAAATGACAAAAATGACAAAAATGACAAAAATGACAAAAATGACAAAAATGACAAAAATGACAAAAATGACAAAAATGACAAAAATGACAAAAATGACAAAAATGACAAAAATGACAAAAATGACAAAAATGACAAAAATGACAAAAATGACAAAAATGACAAAAATGACAAAAATGACAAAAATGACAAAAATGACAAAAATGACAAAAATGACAAAAATGACAAAAATGACAAAAATGACAAAAATGACAAAAATGACAAAAATGACAAAAATGACAAAAATGACAAAAATGACAAAAATGACAAAAATGACAAAAATGACAAAAATGACAAAAATGACAAAAATGACAAAAATGACAAAAATGACAAAAATGACAAAAATGACAAAAATGACAAAAATGACAAAAATGACAAAAATGACAAAAATGACAAAAATGACAAAAATGACAAAAATGACAAAAATGACAAAAATGACAAAAATGACAAAAATGACAAAAATGACAAAAATGACAAAAATGACAAAAATGACAAAAATGACAAAAATGACAAAAATGACAAAAATGACAAAAATGACAAAAATGACAAAAATGACAAAAATGACAAAAATGACAAAAATGACAAAAATGACAAAAATGACAAAAATGACAAAAATGACAAAAATGACAAAAATGACAAAAATGACAAAAATGACAAAAATGACAAAAATGACAAAAATGACAAAAATGACAAAAATGACAAAAATGACAAAAATGACAAAAATGACAAAAATGACAAAAATGACAAAAATGACAAAAATGACAAAAATGACAAAAATGACAAAAATGACAAAAATGACAAAAATGACAAAAATGACAAAAATGACAAAAATGACAAAAATGACAAAAATGACAAAAATGACAAAAATGACAAAAATGACAAAAATGACAAAAATGACAAAAATGACAAAAATGACAAAAATGACAAAAATGACAAAAATGACAAAAATGACAAAAATGACAAAAATGACAAAAATGACAAAAATGACAAAAATGACAAAAATGACAAAAATGACAAAAATGACAAAAATGACAAAAATGACAAAAATGACAAAAATGACAAAAATGACAAAAATGACAAAAATGACAAAAATGACAAAAATGACAAAAATGACAAAAATGACAAAAATGACAAAAATGACAAAAATGACAAAAATGACAAAAATGACAAAAATGACAAAAATGACAAAAATGACAAAAATGACAAAAATGACAAAAATGACAAAAATGACAAAAATGACAAAAATGACAAAAATGACAAAAATGACAAAAATGACAAAAATGACAAAAATGACAAAAATGACAAAAATGACAAAAATGACAAAAATGACAAAAATGACAAAAATGACAAAAATGACAAAAATGACAAAAATGACAAAAATGACAAAAATGACAAAAATGACAAAAATGACAAAAATGACAAAAATGACAAAAATGACAAAAATGACAAAAATGACAAAAATGACAAAAATGACAAAAATGACAAAAATGACAAAAATGACAAAAATGACAAAAATGACAAAAATGACAAAAATGACAAAAATGACAAAAATGACAAAAATGACAAAAATGACAAAAATGACAAAAATGACAAAAATGACAAAAATGACAAAAATGACAAAAATGACAAAAATGACAAAAATGACAAAAATGACAAAAATGACAAAAATGACAAAAATGACAAAAATGACAAAAATGACAAAAATGACAAAAATGACAAAAATGACAAAAATGCCAAAAATGACAAAAATGACAAAAATGACAAAAATGACAAAAATGACAAAAATGACAAAAATGACAAAAATGACAAAAATGACAAAAATGACAAAAATGACAAAAATGACAAAAATGACAAAAATGACAAAAATGACAAAAATGACAAAAATGACAAAAATGACAAAAATGACAAAAATGACAAAAATGACAAAAATGACAACCATGACAAAAATGACAAAAATGACAAAAATGACAAAAATGACAAAAATGACAAAAATGACAAAAATGACAAAAATGACAAAAATGACAAAAATGACAAAAATGACAAAAATGACAAAAATGACAAAAATGACAAAAATGACAAAAATGACAAAAATGTCAAAAATGACAAAAATGACAAAAATGACAAAAATGACAAAAATGACAAAAATGACAAAAATGACAAAAATGACAAAAATGACAAAAATGACAAAAATTACAAAAATTACAAAAATTACAAAAATTACAAAAATTACAAAATTTACAAAATTTACAAAATTTACAAAAATTACAATAATTACAAAAATTACAAAAATTACAAAAATTACAAAAATTACAAAAATTACAAAAATTACAAAAATTACAAAAATTACAAAAATTACAAAAATTACAAAAATTACAAAAATTATAAAAATTACAAAAATTACAAAAATTACAAAAATTACAAAAATTACAAAAATTACAAAAATTACAAAAATTACAAAAATTACAAAAATTACAAAAATTACAAAAATTACAAAAATTACAAAAATTACAAAAATTACAAAAATTACAAAAATTACAAAAATTACAAAAATTACAAAAATTACAAAAATTACAAAAATTACAAAAATTACAAAAATTACAAAAATTACAAAAAATACCATAAAGAGTCACAAAAGTGTAAAGAGTTTCCAAAGTCTCGAAATGTCTTTTAATCTAATAAACCTCAAAATTTCAAATTTCAAGAGTTTTCAGATTCTTAAGGTTCTTGCCAATCTTATTGTCTTTGGAATTCTAAGACTTTGAAGAGTCTCAAGTTTGTTAAAAGTCCTAAAAAGCACAAGAGGTTGTGAATCATCATAAGTCTTCAAGCCTTAAAGAGCCTTAAATGTTGCCTCTGTTCTGAAACTACAGGGACTTTAAGACCCTTGAGGCTCTTCAAGGGTGTCCCTGAAGATTCTTGATACTTTTGAAACTCCTGAGAACGCTTGAGAATTTTAGACACATTTAAAACATCTTGAGACCTGCTATAGATGCTTTAGGGACATTTGCTGTTTCTCAACTGTTTACCGTACTGAGAGTGTGGTTGAAAAATTCTGATACAAATACACTTTTATTTGGTACGCGAAAATCTAACCAGTTGTTTGTTTTATGTTTTTGCTTGTGCAAATTTTTCTACTATTTAGCATCTACGAGTCCTCGATCGATGCACTGTACCCACTGTCAAATGACTAAGACGACCTCCCGTTGCTTTCCCATTGGGGCCGCATTCAATATAATCGGTCGTATTTATTCAAAACTATAATGCAAATCCACCACCCCATAACCAGCTGGCAACAGGCGCTAAGACCCCTGCAGTAGGGAACAAATAAAAAACACACATTGATTTGAAATGGAACCTTTTGAATAGTGTGGAACCCCCCTAGGGAGACTAGCTAAACATTTCGCCATTTTTATTCCTCCCATTTGCTGCCAGAGTGACAATTTGGATTGTTGGTTTGTTCGTGAAAAGAGAAAAACCCCTTGTTCGAGAGAAAAGCAAAAAAGAAATGACCAATTTACCTTTCCTTTATGGATTTTTCACAGCATGCAGCTAATCGGGCATAAATTTGCCATCAAACATGTTAATATTATTGCCATTTTGGCGGGATCAGGCCGTGTGCCAATGTTATGTGTTTTTTCGCTGTTCAAATCGCATACAGTTTAACTACCGACCTAACTCAAAAATCATAATCCTCGGAAACCGGCCAAATGGTTGAGCAAATACTAATCAGATAAAAGGAAATTTGGAGCGGTTTAGGAAATGATTTTATCGAAATCGATTTGGAGCTAAGATTTTCACCTTTCATGTGCGAGCCAGCTGATTTTGAATGGGTTTTCGTGGTTGGTTATGAAAGTGTGAGTTATGTTTTAGCTGCTGGTTCAACGGCTGATATTTTTGCTGAAATATGAACTGAGCTTTCAAGGAATGTGACTACCTACATGTTGCTTTTGATATTATTATTATTGAAAAATTTTATTTGATACATTTTAACATCTTTATGGCATTCGTGTTTTAACTATTGAGATCTTTTTTGGCTTTCTTACAGAAAGGCATAGCGGGCTAACATTAATTAAGGGTCCAAGACCCCACTTTATATATACCTATCGGGGGTGCGTGTCCTCTGCCACCAACCCGAGTTAAAATTAGCAACAACCTTCAAATAAGAATTTTTCGAAGCAAAATTTTTCTGCTCTTACAGGGAATAGTTTTGGAGTTGATTTTTTTTAATTCGTGTATTTTTTTTTTAAAGTCGAGCATAATGTATGATATACTATAGCTTCAACCATAATTATGTAAACATGAGTTTGCGTTTGCATTTTAATGCATTTTCTCGATAATTTTGCATAAAACATTCAATAACGTATTAAGACTACCCTTTTTCTTGTCCTTCAACCTAAAATTGAAAATAAGTGATTGCCCAATCGACCTAAAACCCAATCGACTTTTTCCAGTATCGATAAAGTTTTATTGAGGAAAAACTATATCACAAGACGAACACGGTTCATTTTAGTATTAACCTTGAAAGCAGCTGTCAAAACTATTTTGACATTTGTTAAAATTTTCCCTCAAATAAAGTTGAATTTTTTACAAAGAGCGATGACTTACAAAATGATGATTACTGCATCGTTGTCCTACACTCCAGCAACATCGGCAATTCCGGATGATACGTCTAGCAGATAGAACGGAACGTTCGTCAACGTTAGCATGTTCATATCCGGCGAAATCTTCGAGCAAACAAGATCATAATTCAGATTCAGATTTTGAATTCACATCTAAATTCAGACTCACCTGATAAGATTCAAATACAGAGTTCAAATTGAAATTTCAGTTCAAATTTTTAATCAGTTATTTGAATGTAAAGTTCAAATCCAGAAGTCAGTTTCTTATTCAGAATTAAGATTCGGAATTTGGATAGTAAATTTAACATTCTGCATTGAACGTTTAAAAAAGTGCACAGTATTGTTTTAATAGCCAACGTTCCCACTTACTCCGGTGAACGTTATAGGACTTAGATTCAAAATTTAGATTTAAAAAATATTTCAAATTAAGAATTTTTATTTTGGATTCAGATGAGTGTTTTAGATTTAGAATTCGGAATCATATATTCATTTAGGTATAATAATGTAATATTCATATCAAGGCCGTAGGCAGAACCGACTCAGGGGGGGTTGGTGACTGAATTTGACCTATGATTTAAGCCCAACGATGCACGAATAAAGAAAAAGTTCTAAACAAATGATGTTTCTAACTGTATGATTATTCATTTTGAAGTATTAAAATCTTACTTTAGAAAAGTGATCCTTAACCTTAATTTTTACAATGAAACTTTGAGAAACAAAATACAGAATTTCACAAAATACAGCTTTCATCGATTGTTGAAATTTTTGAATTTGTTTAAGAATCTGGAAGATAAAATTAAGTTGATTTGAGCTTTATGCTCTATAATTTTTTTAAAGGGTAGCCTTCTATTTCTTAAAAAAACTGATACGATACTCAAATGAAACAAGCCTAAACTTTCAAACTCTTTTGCAAATTCCAAGATTTAAACTTGTTGAAATGAATAATTCAACGCAGGTTTCAGTGGTGGAATAGAGTTAATCTTTATTCGTTTTGTTCGTCAAGTCCTTAAATAACTACTTATAACATAAGCGATAGCTATTTACATAATTCACTGAAGTGATATCCTCACTTATATGTTTTCTCAATTTCGTGTGATATTCTGAGCTAACCACTCAGAATATCTGGCAACACTGGTGAGTTACCACGAACCTAAATTGAGTTGTTTGGCTTCACAGTGTGATGATGTAAACATTTATACCGTGTTTACCATCATCAGCTGTCATCATCAATCATCACCGCTATTGTTTCAATTGCGAATTGACTCAAAGCATGCGGAACCAAAACAAACTGTTTTGGTTCTGCTCGTGGGAGCAGAAGTTGCTGCTTGCTGTTCCCAAGGAAAACCGTAAGTTTCAACACCTCCCCTCAATTCGCAGATTGAGAATGCTGAACAGCTTCGCGTGCCTCGCCCTTGGTAACGCCTTCGTGAATGCATCTGCTGGCTGATCCTCAGTAGAGATGTGTCGCAAAGATAGCTGACCGCTTCTTATGATGTCTCTGATGAAAGCATACTTCACATCCAGATGCTTCATCCGCTGATGAGTCCGCGCCTCTTCCAAATACTGGATGCAAGGGATGTTGTCCTCCATTAACTTGAAAGGAGTGCTAACCACACCCAATTCACCAAGGAAGTTTGTTAACCACAAACTTTCCTTGACCGCATGGCAAAGGGCTCATATCTCAGCTTCGGTCGATGACAGACTGACCGTCTGCTGACGTTTCGTTGACCACGAAATAAGATTTCCGAAGATCATGTAAGCGTAACCTGATACAGATCTTCGATCATCGGAGTCGTTGGCAAAATCTGCATCAGCAAATCCGATGAGTGGTTCTAATTTTGCGTTTCTGCGGTATACCAACGCCATATCGGTCATACGTCGATGGTATCGCAGAATACGCTGCAGGCCTCGCCTGGTATTTACTTAGTGCGCTAACCGCAGCACAGATATCTGGTCTCGAAGATGTCGCCAGATATTGTAGACAACCGATCAATTCTTTGTACGGTTGTTCGGTGATAACCTCACCATCGTTCAGCTTCGTCCAGTGAACGTTCATGCCACGAAACCTGTGACCTAGAGTTCACTGGACCTAGAGCCAACCACCTCCCATGCCGCGTATTTCTCCAGGGCTTTTTCGATAGCTGTCTTACAGAAGACCCATGTGTACGAAACATAGAATGGGTTTCCTGTAACATGGGTTAAGCTGACCGCTTCCCAAATCTCGCTCTCATCTAGGGCTGCTCGATAGCTGCTTAGTACGCTAACCGCAGCACTGATGTTCGGCCTCGAAAACAGCAAACAACCGATCAAATCGTAGAACGGCTGCTCAGTGATAACCTCACTTCGTTCAGCCCGAATCTCGTTCTCTTTCATGGCTACGGTGGTCTTCCGGAAAAAAGAGTCCCTTTGGCCCTCGAGCTTACTGACGATTCGAAGTTGCTCTTCCTCATCATCAGCTGCTACGTTAGCCACGTAGCGTTGATTAGCTTCTCCTCTTCGCTGACTGCGTCTCTGGGCCGATTCGGGATTGACGGAATCTTGATCATCATCGTCATCTTCGCCATCGCTACTCTCGTAGTCGCTCTCGTCTCGCGCCATATGCTGACTGGCACTGGAACCGATGATTCGTTGATTCCGGTGGCTGATAACCCCAGCACGCGAACGAAAAGCATATTGCTTTCTCGAACGTTGTTTTCTGGTAACCCCAGATAAAAAACCTCTTGCCGTTTTCTTCGCGTTCCCTCTCAAAGCCTTCATTTTGCGATGACTTCGAGAATCTGCACTCTCGGCAGGAATCCGCAGAAAGAACTGGTTGACTTCGCTAGCGACTAACCGTCGCTGAAACCACCTCCTTCGAAGCACCCGAAACATTAACCATCCGCCGGAAACAAGCTTGCGCATACTAACCGCAGCGCAGCTACTAAGCACGAGAATAATCGTCTCGACTTGCAGCTTCATGGCTTTCCGCTCCGTTGCTTTAACGCTTCGAGCGCTCCTTAAAACCGGAGGGCAACGTTCAGCTGCATGCGACCCATCTGGATCGAATATAGTGCTGAAGTATTTGGCAACTAACCGTCGCCCAAAACATCTCCGCCAAAGCCACAGAAAAATCCTTCTGTAAGCTTGGATAAGCTCACGCGTACTGATCGCAGCGTAGCTCCATATCACGAGAGTAACCCTCTCGGCAAACAGCTTCTTCCAATCTCCGATACGGGCTAATCCTCCATCTGGAGCATTCGGACCTGACCAATCCTGGTTACAGATCCCGAGAGTCCTCCTCCCGGCCGTCGGAAATAAACTCACGCTGCTTACCGCAGCGCGGTTTGTGTCGGCATCGAGAGTAACCCTCTCGGAACCCGACTTCCATGCCTCGAACTTCATTGGCACCTTCTGGCTGACCTGGAGTATCTCCTGGCCTCTGCACTGCCGATTCTCTACGCTGGTGATCCTCTGCGCTTGGATCAGTTCAAAACTTCTGACCACAGCGCACAACAAGGGCACGAGAGTAACCCTCTCGGCTATTAGCACCACCCAATTAATCCGGCTTGCTGCTGCAGCTGGACCTTTCCTCCCCTGCGCAGCCCAATTGCGGATCCTGAAACTCCTCCTTGCCGTCGGAAATGAAACCATGCTGCTAACCGCAGCGCGGTTCGTGTCGGCATCGAGAGTTACCTTCTCGGAACCCGACTTCCCGGCTTCGAACTTCAGTGGCACCTTCTGGCTGACCTGAAGCATCTCGTGGCCTCTGCGCTGACGATCCTCTGCGCTGGTGGTTTTCTGCGATTGGATCAGCTCATAACTGCTGACCACAGCGCACAACCACAGCACGAGAGTAACCCTCTCGGCTATCAGCTCCACCCAATGTTTCCGGGGTGGATATATCGACCTTCGCGCTGTACCATCTCGGTTGCGGATCCTGGGACTCCTCCCGGCCGTCGGTCGTGAGCTCACGCTTGCTAACCGCAACGTGGCTCGTGACGGCATCGAGAGTAACCCTCTCAATCCGCGAACCTCCCCGGGCTCTGGCGATACCTCCTGGCTGGCCGTGGACTCTTGGCTGCCTGGTCTCTGCCC